>NC_083283.1:20595920-20630920 GCF_963506605.1 Zootoca vivipara
GGGGGGGAGGCAGAGAAGAGAGGGAAGAAAGGCAGGACGGAAGGAGAAGAGAGATTGGGGAGGTGGGGGAGAGGAGGAAAAGGAGGGAGCGCGGACTCCCCCCCCCTCGCCCGCCTCTCTCTCTCTCTCTCTCTCTCTCTCTCTCTCTCTCTCTCTCTCTCTCTCTCTCTCTCTCTCTCTCTCTCTCTCTCTCTCTCTCTCTCTCTCCTCTCTCTCTGGCGTCTTTTCCTGTGCAGATGCTGCCGCCGGTGTCGCTCTCCGAGCAGCGCTCCCCTCAGACTGACCGGCTGCCGCGCGAGGGGTGGGCGAGGGGTGGGGGTGGGGGGTGGGCTGGAGAGAGCGCGAGGGGAGCCCCAAGGCCTATCTAGCCCAGCATCCTGTTTCCCACAGGGGCACAAGGCGGGTGCCTCCCGGGAGACCGCGGGCAGGACACGAGGGCCCCCACCCCTTCTCTCTTTCTTTCTCCGGCTGCCCTTCCCCAGATGGCATTTCAGAGGCAAACGCTGCTGCCTTCGGGTGCTGGAGGTTTGGGTCTAGCCGTCGTGGCTAATGCTACTAGCCTAGTAGCCGGTTTATTCTGCGGGGAAAGGAGGGCGGGCTTGGCATGGGGCAGTTTGGTCCGCCTGGCTCGAGGAGCCACTGGCTGCCCCCAAACGCGCACGAGACCCCGCTTATAAGGAAAGAGGCTTCCCCTCGGAGTTGGCAAAGGACCCTCCACTTCCTCCTCCTGTTGCCGCCAGTGTTTTTGTGTGTTTTTTGTTTTTACTATATACATAGCCCCCGCCCTCAAAACAACAGCAACTGGTACCCGTTACAACTATAGGACCTTGCGTCCCTCACGGAAGTTAAGTACATATCCTGATAATAGAAGGATACTTTCCCGCAATATAGTGGGGAGCTCCTTGGAGTCATGCTGTTGGTATTCACGTGGGAATGTTGTTGATTCGGGACAGAGAGAAAGCGGAAAAGAACCATTGCAGCCAATGTAGGGACTGCATTCACAACGCAGAGCCAGAAATGCTAAATGCACTTCTACAACCCAAGTCTAAAGCATACTTCCTGGAAAGTATTCCATTATACTTTTTTCTGAGTGTTGCTTAGCATGCAAATAGAGTAGTAAGAGCACTATCCAGGAGGGCTTTCTAATCAGCGCCCCCCCCCCAATGACTTTCCCCAGTTTGGGCGAAAAACAATGATGTCAACTTCATAAACTTCTGAGCTTTTGTAAACAAGAAAAAGATGCACTCATGTTGTGTGAAAATGTCCTTATTCTGAGTGGCAGAATTATTGGAGCCCTCAGGGATCTCCCCCCCCCCTTTTTTAAGGCAGTCTCACAAAAGTTTCACTCTGAAACCTGCTCCACCTTAGAACATGTGAAGTAATAATTCAAAAGACCATGCCTTCATAGATAGATTTGTCTATGTGCTAAGTACTAATTTATATGAATTTATTGCACTGCAATTAAGAAAAGAAAATTCTACTAGCCTGCTTTATTTCATTTCATTTCATTGGATGACTCCTTTGACAAAGAGTCTTTGTGCTTGTACCTTGTAAATTCACTAACGATTCTATTCTAATAGTTTTAGTGAGACAAGGGGACAGTTCCACCATGCACAGCATACTTTTGAGAAGCCCTTCATTGAGTGGGGGACTGGGGAAGGTTTACTTACAATATTATACCCTTTCCCCCAGTAAGTATTAAAGGCACCCCGTGTTTTCTCTAGCATTTCAAAGAATCAAAGTACTTTGCACAGAATTCAAAAAGCGAAGCCTCACAAAACTGCTGGCCAAAGCCTCACAATCTAAGCCTGGACAGGTGGATTTAGGGGCTGGCCGATGAGGCTTCTGATTAATGGATGGTGCAAGTCCAGGTTTCTCCCTCTACAGGACGGGGCAGAAGAAACTGCAGGTGAACACAGAGAGAAACCAATAGTTGCCAACTGAACAATAAGAAAGAAGTAGGTTGTCCATTTCGTTTCTCTACTTTTAACTTTGCAACAGAACACATAGAGATACACAGCAATATAAATACTTGCCCCTGTGCACAGTTCACCCATTCAGATGATAGGCATTTTATTAGTCATCTAGAATGCTGCACTGCCCACAATATAGTAAAATCTAGAACTCACCACCCTTTAGCAAACACAGATCCCAGAGACTCAAGTTATTTGTTGTGCATAGTTTATTTAAAAGCTTTCACTCTGGTATAAATTATCTATGAATAGGTTATGATCCTCATCAAATTTATCTGCTATTCAATTTTTTTTTCTTGAGAGAAGCATTTAACTTGAGGGTCATTCACTAGCTTGCCACTATCAACATTCATTATATGAATCTATATAAATTCTGAAATTATATGGGGCAGTTTCTGTATTCTTATTGGGTTATTTTTTCCCCTCTTCACAAACTATTTGACAAAAAGAACATTCATATAAATCTAGCTTAATGTACGCATGCTCAATGTTTTCAGGAACATTTATGCTGAAAATGAGATTCTAAATGTGTTTTCAGCCCTTTGGATAAAAATAAAAAATGCACAAATATATGTTTATTAATTGAAAAATTAATATAATTATGTAAATAATATTTAAAATTAGATTCATAACATCCAGCACGCTCTTTGTATATGACCTTCCTTACAAGGTTCTCATATGAATCACTGAACACTTAATATTCATCATATAAATTCTAAATATTAAGATAACTATTTGCGCTATAAGCTAAAATAATATATTCCAACAACTGTTATTTTTCCTGTACATTTCAACATTTCCGTTTTTTATGTGGAAACTAGGTATGATTTTAATGCTCAATTCTTTTATTAAACTTTTGACGCTGAAGTTGTCTTTTGAAAACTGAAGAGCAAAAACAAATAAGCCATTCTTAATTTACCCTGGTTGAAACAAAAAATTCAGCTTCATAATGGCAAATAATAATTTAAATCTGATTGTGACTGCCTGATTGTGACTGCCTGGAAAGGTAAACAAGCAATAAATTTAAAAAACACAATTAGGAAGTCATTTCAGCTGAAGAAAAAGTTAAAACAAAAATTATTATGTTTAAATACACCACGTACATTTAGTTGTTAAATTAGGCATGTCTTTAACACTCATAAGAATAAAAATCTGTATTGAGAGAGAGCTCAGTTGCAGACCCTCTAAGTGTCCCTATTTTCCAGGGACGTCCCTGATTTAGAGAAGCCAACCTGGTTTCTGATTTGATCCAAGAATGTCCCGCTTTTCTTTAGGACGTCGCTATTTTCATTGGATAAATGTTGGAGGGTATGCAGTTGGTTAGAGCATGGTGCTGATAACACCGTCACAGGTTCGATCCCCATATGGGACAGTTGCATTTTCTTGCATTGCAGGGGATTGGACTAGTCAGGGGTCAGCAACCTTTTTCAGCCGTGGGCCGGTCCACTGTCCTTCAGACCATGTGGTGGGCCGGACTATTTGGGGGAGGGGGAGATGAACAAATTCCTGTGCCCCACAAATAACCCAGAGATGCATTTTAAATAAAAGGATAAATTCTACTCATGTAAAAACACGCTGATTCCCAGACTGTCTGTGGGCCGGATTGAGAAGGCAATTGGGCTGCATCCGGCCCCTGGGCCTTAGGTTGCCTACCCCTGGACTAGATGGTCCTCAGGGTCACTTCCAGCTCTACAATTCTATGCTTCTGTGAAATATATCTGTACATTATTATGTACAGATAATCCACTCATACAATGTACTACACATATCACAAATGCTCAAACTGTTTTTGCTTACTAGGGATAGTCCCGGTTGCTTGTCCATTGGTTTTTAAGTGTTGCGTTCTTGGCTTAGCTGCCGTGCCGGGCTGCTCAGACAGCGCAGGCAGGGAGGCAAATGAACAAAGCCCTAGAAAGGGTATTTAGGGAGATGTGGACCAGGTGGAGGAGGGACTATGAAAGAAAAGTTTGAAGAGGGAGTGGCCAAAGAGAATTAGGAAAATAATCCAGGGAAGACAGGTGAAGCAGATCTAGGTAAGAGAGAATGATCAGAAAGGAAAGGTATGGATGGCAGGGAGATGTAATGAAAAGTGAAGTTCGTACCTTGTTCCGAAATTGCCAGTATTCTGCTAGGCTCTGGTCTATTCTCATCTATAGCCCTTGATTGTTTATCACTGATATGAAAAGGTCACCAACACATAATTGTCTTCCAAGTCCCATGGCTAGAAATAGCAAAGCAAATGTCAGAGTTCTAGTCCTGCCTCCTAGTGCTCCCTGACACCAAAGGCAAGGTGCCATTAACTTCAAGGAAACCTGAAACAGGCCACAGTCAACTTAGACCAACATAAGACAAACTTCTAAATAGAAATACAGAGCCAAAGTTCTGAGCCTTTCATGTTAGCTGCATCAGCACATCACTGATATAATCACCTTAAACTGTTACCAGAGATTGCACTCAGACTAAGCTACATCACAAACTGCTTTGCATTACCACCCAGTGACATTGGAAGGTGCACTTAAAAATAATACTTCCTAAAGCTTTTCATAATTCCCTTAAAGATGAATATGGTTGTGAGCAATATATTCCAATTCATGCTGATGACATATTGCTGCTTTTATTTTATTTTTTTAGCATTCCTTACCTGATATGACTGCTCTGTCTTACAACTGTGGCTAAACCTCCAGCTGCAAAATTAATTTGATTAAATCCAATGCTTGACCTTGTCAGCTAGTGACCTTAGGCAGCATTTTGCAAACTACTACTTTCTAGAGTCTGCTAAATGTTTCACCTGTGTCGGAATACTTCTAACTCCCATGATGCTTTCTGCTCAACAATAGGAACAATTTCCTCAAAAAATTATTTATTAGAAAAATGAGCTTGCCTCCTTTAAGACTGAGAGTTTTCTGGTTTACAATAAATGCCTGTATATTATGTAGCCTTCATCCATTACAACTATGATTGTAGCAAAATAAAAAAATTCCTTCAGTAGCACCTTAAAGACCAACTAAGTTTATATTTTGGTATGAGCTTTCGTGTGCATGCACACTTCACGAAAGCTCATACCAAAATATAAACTTAGTTGGTCTTTAAGGTGCTACTGAAGGAATTTTTTTATTTTGCTTCGACTCAGACCAACACGGCTACCTACCTGTAACTAGAACTATGATTGTAAATATACTTGTAGGTTAAGGTCTCTTCAAATTAACTGAATTTAATTTTTAGTGACCTATTCATACTACATATATATCTATATTGTTTATATACGTTTAACTTTCATGGCTTCCAGGTAACTGAGTTTGCAAAAGATGTTGAGAATTACTTGTTGAAAATCACTAGCCCCCTACCCCTTCACAAATCTTCAGTTCCTATTGTTCCCTCTGGCAAGAGGGTGACTGCTAAACTGGTTGAAGTCTGTTGTGTAATTATGCTCTAATAGGACAGTTTACAAATGAGATAAGCACTACTTAGTTCCATTGTTATCCCCAGTAAGCGCTGAAGTAATTGGCCTCCAAGTAACAATTCTCCCAGTGAGCCTCCAATTCTGATTTGAAGAGCAAACATAAACCATAGTTTGTTGGTTTGAATGTCATGGCCAACTATGGTTAGCACTGATGGGAAAACATTAAAATTCCAGTTCATGTCACTTTCAGATGACTTTTTTTAAAATAAAAAAATGAAGAATTCTGGGAATTCTTACACAAACCCCAAAAGGTAGTTGTAGTTATGAGGTGACCCAAAGACTGCCTTGATTTTTTTATTTTATTTCCTTTTTAACAGGCAAGAGCAGCTGCCATGTGCACTGAAAGTAGAACTGCAAGCATTTTTGGGAACAATGTGATGATGTGCCCTCCCTCCCAAGGAGATTTTAAGGCGGGGTTTGTGTGTGTGGAGAGAGGGCTGCAGCTAACAAAAAATCAGTCAAATTACAGCATTAGTTGGGATTCAGAGAAGTTGTTCAACACTGGAGTTGATTTCCTTCCAGATTACTCAAACTCCACAAATGACAGAACTTTGATATTTGCTGCTTAGAGCTATGCTGTGCCTATGTACGGGTTCTGCCCGGACACTGAGGTCCAGCGCCGAGGGTCTTCTGGCGGTTCCCTCGCTACGAGAAGCCAAGTCACAGGGAACCAGGCAGAGGGCCTTCTCGGTAGTGGCACCCACCCTGTGGAATGCCCTCCCACCAGAGGTCAAAGAGAACAACAATTACCAGACCTTTAGAAGGCATCTCAAGGCAGCCCTGTTTAGGGAAGCTTTTAATGTTTGATGGATTTCTGTATTTTAATGTTTTGTTGGAAGCCGCCCAGAGTGGCTGGGGGAACCCGGCCAGATGGGCGGGGTATAAATATTATATTATATATTATTATTATTATTATTATTATTATTATTATTATTATTATTATTATAAAAACTGATTAATGAATCAAGAAACTGGCCAAACCTGATCACTTCTATGTTGTTGTCGTTTAGTCGTGTCCGACTCTTCGTGACCCCATGGACCATAGCACGCCAGGAACTCCTGTCTTGCACTGCCTCCCGCAGTTTGGTCAAACTCATGTTCGTAGCTTCAAGAACACTGTACAACCATCTCGACCTCTGTCGTCCCCTTCTAGTGCCCTCAATCTTTCCCAATCACTTCCCAATCACTTCTATACAGTATGTGAAAGGTGGTCTCTGTGCTCCTGGGCCACCACTACAACCCCAGATGTTGTTCTGGACTAACACTAGGATAAAACAACAACCAACAACAAGAAGACAATTAAAACAGAGCATGAAATCAATATCATTACAGAGCCACAGAGTTCAGAGATTAGAAGCCTGGAGGAACAAAAAGATACTAGCTGTGCACCAAAGAGCTAGCAAAAGAAGGCAGCTATTTTTCAGAAAGGGCTTTCCACAATCTAGGCATCACCATGGAGATAACCCAGTATTTTTCGCCTCCCCATCTTTTGCACCTCTGATGCTGATGGGACATAATAGGGGGCCTCTGATACTGATCTTAACTCCTAGGTATAAGTGATTCTAAAGATGCTCTGTTCCTGCTTCCAAGCCATTAGGGGCTTGAATCTTTTTAAACTGTAGAGCAGACTTTCTCAACCTTGGGTCCCCAGGTGTGATTGGACTACAACTCTCATCATCCATGACCATTGGTCCTGGTAGCTAGGGATAACAGGTGTTGCAGGCCAACAACATATGGGGATCCAAGGTTAAGAAAGGCTGATCTAGAGAGATTTGTTAAAACATGCAGAAAGTATCTCCCTCCCCTACAGAACCCGCCCCATTATTTAAATCTAAAAATCATGGACTTTCAGAGAGGGTTACAGCCTTAAAACAATGAGGAAAATAACGAAAATGGAAAAGGAAAGAATGAGCTTAAATGAATTCAGATATGATTTGTTACTGTCTGTGATTCACCCTGGGGTTTAGTAAACAGCAGTTTTACAATGAAACAATGACTTAATTTTGCTTTTCACTTTTTATGAATCAACAGGACCTTTAAAAGAAGCTGACTCAACTCTCACTGCTAGTCTTAAATAAAGTTGCTGGAAGCCACAGGAGGGGATAGTGCTTTTGTGCTTGGTCTTGTTTGTGAGTTTCCCATGGGCATCTAGGTCATTGGCTTGATCCAGAAGGGCTCTTCTCATGCCCTTACAATGAAACAGCCATAGCTCAGTGGTGCAGCATACAACCACTGGTTAATTCACTGGCATCTTCAGGCAGGTAGCAGGAGAAGCAAAGACTCCTGAAACTCTGGAGACCTGAGATCATGGACAGCTGCTGCCAGCCAGATTAGGCAGTACTGGGTTAGATGTGCCAATGGCATTACACATACAACTTGTATCTTGCCCGGCATACAGAATAGCTTTTATTCAAGTCTACTTCTTGACCAGTTTTTATCAATAGAATTAAATGAGGCAAATAAGTAATCTTCCTTGCTTCTCATGTATCCTCTAAAGAAATCCGTTTATTATTCAGTTGGGTGGTCATATATCAATACACGATCTTATTAGACAGCAAATGTAACTGTCAATTGCCACTGCTGTAAGTATTGGATATCTTGTGCTAGAAAAAGCAGAAATAATAAGCATGGAAAATATCAATATGGATTACTGTGAGCGCCCTAGAGCTGAGGATTTATTAATTTAGGTTTGGTTGCATAATGTAAAGTTGTAAAGTGAGATAGATTCATGATTCAAATATCATTGATCTAGTTGGAGTTCATTGAAGATTGTTGCAAGATTTTGGGAGGGGCTGCATTTAAACACTTCCCATTTGAACCTTAAGCATTTTTATTTGTTACGTTTCTGTGCCACTTCAGAGCACAGCTGTTAGAATGGTTTATATCCAAATAAAGTAACATACAAAAATGAGATAAAGGAACACAATCAATAGAATGCTCTATATGATGTGCTCTCTCTGTATGTGTAATCTTAGAGCAATGTAAGTAACAGTTAATATACTGTATATAACAACCAATTCAAATGAGATGTGCACATTCACTAGGACTGATGAAAAATGTGCATGCAATCTGTCCATAAAGTGGGAATTGTGCACATTTCCCCATCAATATACATAATTTCCAACAGGCCTGGCATATGTGCATGTATCAACTGAATTTTGCATGTTCGGTTGTCATGATGCATAACCTCGAGTGGACTTTGGGGAATGTGCAAATCCCAGTTGAATTTTGTACATTTTCTGGCCAATGTGAATATTTTCCAGTCAGTATGCATAGTTTCCAAGAAACATGCTCTTAAAACACACACACACACACACACACAAACACACACACACCACTTCAGAGTTCAGTCTGTGCCCTCCAGGCTACCTCTGGTCCACTGACAAATTGTACATACCCCCCCCCCCAAATGCCCTCCACTGATCAGCTGAGCAGTGCGAAAGAAAGGGTGAGGCTCCAGATAAAGATTTACATTTTTTAAACAGTTCAGCCTCATATTCCCCACTCTTAACTGTTTGCCAGTCATCTGAAAATCACATCAGGGGTTTGTTGGAGAGGAGAAGAGAGTTTATCAAAGCCACCAACATGAGTCTGGTGAAACTGCAGGAGGCAAGGGAAGACAGGAGTGCCTGGTGTGCTCTGGTCCATGGGGTCACGAAGAGTCGGTCATGACTGAACGACTAAACAAGAAGAGTTTTGAACCTTCATTTTCACTCCCACAGTCCTGATGAAAATTGCCCCCATGCTACTGTTTAATTTAGGAAAAATATTAATAGAGGCATGGGGTCAATCATCAGGAATACAGGGGAGGGAGAAGTTACAGGTAGGTAGCCGTGTTGGTCTGAGTCGAAGCAAAATAAAAAAATTCCTTCAGTAGCACCTTAAAGACCAACTAAGTTTTTATTTTGGTATGAGCTTTCGTGTGCATGCACACTTCGTCAGGGGAGGGAGAAGATAGCCAACTGGGAAAAGAGCGCTGGGGAGAGAATGTACAGTAGCTGTCTTGATCTTTGCTGGCTTAACTGCTCCTACCTCCTCACCATTTGCTGACCATGAACAGGGTCCCTCACTGAGAAGGCCCTGCTTTGTGTGTTTGCCTATGTCACCAGTAGGTACACCAACAGGACCTCAGTTGTAGATCTTAGATTATGGGCAGGATCACACAGTTCTCCTTAAGGTAATCTGGTCTGAAACCATTTAAAACTTCAAAACTTAATGCAAAAGAGAGAGAAAAGTCTGCACCATTGTTGCCAGTAATACTAACCAAAGAATTCATGATGATATTCTGGAATCTAACGTGTGCTTCCAGTCACACTGGTGAGAACATCCCAACAGGCCTGCCCTTTTAGGACCCAGAGTGTAATAGTCAGTCCATGACATCTAAATAAATTTCTCCTTCACCAGATCAGTCCTTTACCAATGGATGTAGAACACCAAGTACATGACCTGTACCGTATGTTAACTCAAATGTGTACACGGGTATATGTGGTGAGGTGATCCCTTAGATAACCTTGTCCCAAGTTATTTAAGGGTTTAAATACTGAAATATGAAGCTACTATATATTGAATATGGCATACTGGTACTACAAAACAAAAAACAAAAAAACAGCCCTGCATCTGTTCTTTGAAAACACCTTTGGTGTATTACTAGAAGCAACATACCCATGTGCCTCACTGTTTCAAAGGTAAAGAATTAGAGGAATGCAGCATGAAGAATGCATATCTGAAGTTACCATTATGCATTACCAACAGATCTGTCTGCCACTGACTTCCATGAAATTCAAGGTAAGAAGAATGCTAAATGTATGCATGGTGGATCTAATCACACAGCTCCAAAATGAGTACTGTAGCATTTTTTTTCCTGGTTTTGCAAGATCAGTGTCTCTTTTTGTAGCACATCCCAATTTTAGATTTTCAAAAAGCTGAAATAAATGTACAACCAGTGGCAGCTAGATTACTGGGCTTTATTATTATTATTATTCTAGATATGATGGGCATGGCATTGAATCTTGCAAGCCTAAAGGAGTTTGTATCCCAGAGTTTGAATCTCTGCTAAACAGCTGGTTGCAGCACTACTTAAAATACATGTTAAATAAATCCTGATTTATTTAGGAGTAAGCATCTCAGTCTTCCAATGCCCAGTGTCTTAATACCTCCAACTGCTATGCAAATGCCCTTGAATAATAATAAAAAAATCAGATCACAGTATGTAGCCCTCATTGTTCCCACATGTCCAACAAATCCTCATGATCTAGCAGATGCAAACTGTGTGCACAAAACCCCTGACATGCTACCTAAATTTTATCAATTGCTCCTGCTAGTGGCATCTTGCAGTATACATTTTAACCTGCTGATGTTTGAAAGCCATTATTTGTACTGCTATGGCATGAAAGGAGGGGAACCCAACCAACTGCTGACACTTATGTAATGTACACAAAATGGAAAAGGAGGAAATATATCACGCTGATCCAAAGTTCCATGGTCACCCAGATAGGCATATAAACTCTCATACATGTGGACTTCTCCATTCATTCAATATATGCACTTTTGTCCACAAGGGACTCAGATAAATCTGCAGTGTGTTGCTAATGTGAGTGCAGAGGAGAAGGGACATAAATACTGGCGATTATGAAGATTCACAACAAAAATCTATGATTCGTTGCACATCAGTATAAAATGCTTTGGTTTTTATTTTTAAGAATTTGTAGAAATTGTGTTGCTGCTTTTAAAAGTTTATTTGTACTTCATTTTTTAAATATATGGTACTTCAAGCTGCGTAGTGGCTTATACATTTGTATAATAAATAAAATAAGTGCCTCAGGCAGTAGGAGCAGGGATATGAACGCGCTTGGCCCCATGCTTGCTTGCCTCAACCTGCCACTCACTTGCCCCTGTCACTATCACTTGAAGAAGGAAGCTGTAGCACTAGGAGTAGGAAGAAACATTGATGGAGGGGACAGGGGTATCAGGCTTGTCCCTACTGCACAATGCCCTCCCCCCATATATGCTGTATTGTATATGCATCATCTAAGGAAGGCTTCCGTTGTTCAATAATTTGTAATGTTTGCTTGTTATTGTACTTTAAAGGAGTAAACCACCATGGGGCAAATATCGTAAATAAATAAATAAACAGCGTTCCTAAATGGCAGGAACTCAAAATTATCCTTTTCTCTGCAGCATATTTTAAAAGTGACAATCCAAACTCACACGCAAAAAGGACTGTGGCTCAGGACCAATGTGCAACACCACAGAATTCTTATCATGGCTGGACTTTGGTATTCATTTAAGAAAATCAATGGAACAGGGTTCCCATTTTGTGTTTCCACAAAAAGGTGTGCCATTCTGATTTGCAGGCTGAATAGCAACCTCTAGCTATTATATCACTCCAAAACGTTGTAGCAGCTTAGATAGGAAAGTTATAGGAAACTCCCCAACATTTTCAGCAGTGGGTTTTCTACAAACTTTGGCAAAAGAATGATTGGGTAATTCTTAATTTTGTTGGCACCTTTATTGTTTGCCCTTCAATTTGGCATAGACCTCTACATACACACCAGAAAGGGAATATATGGGGGGCAATGAATGTACATAAACATGAAGCAATGAGCTATAAAGAAATGCTGTAAAGGCAAAGCCAGAGATATGATTTGTCTGATCTTATAACTAGAAGTAATACTGACAGGAGCAAGAACACTGTAAATACTGAGGAAAGGACATGAAATATTTCTTTCTGTGACTGTAGAAAGATCAACAGGGAAGGGAGATATAACACAGAGTCAACAAAGAATATTATAAGATCACTTCAGAAAACAACAGGAGGGAGGGAGTCTATGAAAATATTGAATAGGAAATCCTTTTCTCGCGGGGAATAGCTGAAAGTGTTAATAGCGTGCTATGGACAGGTTACCCCAAAAACAAGGAGGCAAGGGGAAATAAAAATCAACTGTGAATATTGATATGGCTGGCATGGGAACCCAGGCTGCCAGAAAAGCTTTGTTAATCGTATCATCAGATCCACCCTTTTGAGGCTGCCATACGGGGAATGTACATGTAGAGCAATTCTCTCTGGACCAGTCACCATCACACTTTTCTGTCAAAATAATGTAAATAAATCAATAGGAATGAGAAGGGTGGTAGAAGTGGTAGTGGTAGGAAAAATGAGTCCCCAAACATCTTCCCTCTGAAGCATAACTTTTTCAGACTGGCTTTACCTGGGAGGCTTCAGGAACACCAGTGGGGAGGGGTGGAGCCAACAGTCTTATGCACAATCTCTCCCTTATATATGTATATTTACCCTCAGTGCTTTTTCTGACTATACATTCTGGCATGGAGTACTGGGAACTTTTTTAGAGTAAGGAACATTTCTGGTTCTGTGGACCAGGTCTCTACCACCCTAGTCACTAGTGGGAGGCGCCACCTACCTGCCAGTAATCCTACATCTTAATGAGATAGCCAGCTGATGAACAAAGTTGTGTTTAAATCTTGCTTTCTGCAAGACTGAGCTGCACATGGGGAGTTCCTTGAAGATTGAAACCCCCCTCCCATCAGCTGATGTGTGAGAGTTCAATCTGTATTATCATTATTCTTTTTCCCTAATGGGACTCAAGGCAGCTTACAGCTAAAATCATGAACTACTAAAAATATAGAAAAATCAATCATGAAAATACAATGAAAGAATGAAAACCATATACATATATAAAATCTGTTTAAAACATACCAATAATTACAATAAAACCAGCACGATGCCAGCTCTTTAATTAAAAGCAGTCAATTTCCAAAAGCCTGCTGGCAGAAGGACAACAAGGAGGGAGCCAGTCTAGCTTCTCTAGGGAGGAAGTTCCAAAGTCTGGGAGCAGCCTCCACAAAGGCCCTCTCTCTTTCCCATATCTCCACCAAGCATGGCTGTGAGGGTGGTGGGACCGAGAGAAGCCTCCGCTCAAGATCTCATAACCCAGGCAGGTCTGTATGAGGGAATCTGGTCTTCCAGACACCTTGGACCTAAGCTTTCAATAATAATAATAATAATAATAATAATAATAATAATAATAATAATAATAATAATAAATTTTATTATTTATACCCCGCCCATCTGGCTGGGTTTCCCCAGCCACTCTGGGCGGCTTACAACAGAAAAATGAAATAAAGTAATCTATTAAACATTAAAAACCTCCCTAAATAGGGCTGCCTTCAGATGTCTTCTAAAAATCTGGTAGCTGTTTTTCTCTTTAACATCTGATGGGAGGGTATTCCACAGGGCAGGCGCCGCCACCGAGAAGGCCCTCTGCCTGGTTCCCTGCAACTTGGCTTCTCGCAATGAGGGAACCGTCAGAAGGCCCTCAGTACTGGACCTCAGTGTCTGGGCAGAACGATGGGGGTGGAGACACTCCTTCAGGTATACTGGACCGAGGCCATTATTATTATTATTATTATTATTATTATTATTATTATTATTATTATTATTATTATTATTATTTCTGACCATATAACTGATAACACATTTTGGGTTGCTTAATTTTACATACTTTTACTACTGACTTGTAATACACTGGACCCTCCGGATATGAACTTAATTCGGCCCGGGGGGTCTGTTCACACCCCAAAAATTACGTAAATAGAGGTGTGCTTCAGCGCATGCGTGCGGCATGATTGAGTGCTTCTGCGCACTTAGAGAGCAGTGCTGATAATGCCAAGGTTGCAACTTTCTTCCCCATATGGGACACCTGCATATCCCTGCATTGCAGAGGGTTGGACTAGGAGCTCTTCAAGGTCCCTTCCAACTCTACAATTTTATGATTGTATATAATAATAGTTTGCTCCAGCACTGCTAACTTTCCCTTCAGCAATAAACAGGGAGGTATATAAATTCAATAAAAAAATTAAAAAGAATAAAAACCAGTTGTTTGATCTCTTTTCCTGCCCAAATCTCACTTCTTTACATTAACGCTTTTCAATCATGCAGGCAGGTGGGGGTTGCATGTCATATGGATATTTATCCCTTGCTAGCAGTTCCTTGTGAATCTGTTTTAAAAGTACAAAAACAACCCTTTTCTGTGACTGAATTTCTCTACACTTGTGTATTTCGTACCACAGAGCTGCAAAGAAGCATGTCGCAGTGCTAGTGCCACAGTGCCAGGTGGTGAATTCCTACGAATGTTTGCCTCAGGCCTCGTTTTCATCGCTTGCTCTTGTTGCCCAAGCAGAGTTCTGTTCTGTCAGGCTGACAAAACTGCAGCCAATTCTACAGCTGTTGAATAACAGGAAATTTGGGACATTCAAAATGGGATTTCTTGTATAATCTGGCAATATGGCAGAATCTGAACAAGTGAGCAATGTGAACCATTGTTTGGTTGCTAAATGTGGTACATGTTCCATTTGTGGAGCTTGAGTTATCTAGGAAGGAAATTATTTCGAAAACCTCATTAGAGGTGATTTATTTACCAGCCAATCTGTATGGAAATGTTTTCTCTCTAGTTCTGCAGAGGCTCTTGGTTAAAATTGCATTTTTGTGTTAGCTGGTCCTCGTTCACACTTCCTATGATATGCAGTGCCAATTGCGGAAGCACCAACATAGTGCAAGGGTTTACTGGGTTTCACAGAATGCCAGGAACCAGGAACAGAAATTCACGAAATGGGAAAGACACAACTCTATTTTATGGAGTACAAAAGCAAAGCCACAAGGCTTCAACTGCAACAGGAGATATAATTACCAATCGAAGGCGACTCTCTGCAACCCAAAGTATATCTGCAGCAAATGGGGGATGGAAAGTCCTCTGATCTTCAAGAGGAAGTGAGTCCTGGACCTTTTCCAGTCAGTCCAGGACAAGGTTTCACCAACAGAATAGGTACACCCTCCAGTATTCTTCAAATCCTCATATTCAACTAACACTCAACTGGAGCTGATCGTGTCAGATGTTCTCCCTCGCTTACCTGTAGCTTTGTCTCTCCCCCTTTTACAACCTCCCTTTCCTCTTTATGCTAGAATCTTCCGTTTCTGTGCATGTAAAAACTGGCTGATTATGATGGCAAAAGCAACCCAGAATATTTTTGGTATGAAAAATTATGGGATTTTGGCAGAATGTTACAGGATATGGACAGGTTAGGAATGAAGGAATATGACTGCCCCAAAACATTTGAAGGTGCAAATAGTTTGAATGTGGGATCATGGAGGACTGCCCGAGAGCATCATGAGAACAAATCCTCATTATGCGCAATAAAAGGGAGGTTTGGAGGGGCCCCAGGATCCTGGGTTTGGACATCGTAGGAAGACAAGCTTTGCTGCATCTTCCTCATTTGTTTCTCCTAGTCATTCCATGGGAGGAATGAAGCAGGAACAATCTGACAGCATGCAACTAGCATGCTGTTTATTCCTGATAAACCACGATAAGCCACTAACCTGGGCTTGCATGCAGATGGGGTCTGAAAGCTTGAATTGTAAAGCAGTTACACATTTTGGTGAAGAACTGCACAATCTCTGGAGTTCCTTCCAAGTCTGGACACATTTTCATGAGATTTTAGGATTGGATTCACTGACTGCAGCTATAATTGCACCCTTCAAATGAAATATGAGAAAGTAGATCTCTGCTACACAAACACTAATGCAAAACCTTGCCATTTTTCTTTTGCAGAATGCCAAAAGTGCAGAATGCCAAAGAACATAGTACCTTCAGGGTTCTCCTTCGCCTTGTGAACTGTCTTCCAAAAAGGACATCCACAGAAGAGGAAATGCCAGTCTCTTGGACAAGACAGAGACAGGTATATCTGGTCAGTTAGGAAACATTTAGCCCTATAGTTGAGGAACAGCAAGGAGCACATTGTATAAAGAAAAGTCATTCACACTCAGATCTAACGACTGCAGAAGGCCTTGGGTAAACTGATATCCCATGGAAAAGAAACAGCACACTACTATATAGTAAGAGGATGGCTGTAAATAACCAGTTAATTTCTACTGTGGAGAATGTGTGCTTTGGGCAATTTGAAGCTACTGGAGTCTCATTACTGGCTTCTCTCCTGCAAATTTCTTGCTAACAGTGTTATCCCAGATGCATATGAAAAAAGTGTACCAGCAAGTGAAATTTCTGATAAAAACCATTACAACTCATTTCTGACATGTACACTTGAAGGTCATGTAGGCCTATGACAGCGTAAGGTTGAGAATCAGCTAAGGCTTCATGGAAACGGTTCACTGAAAAGCAGCAGTATTATACCGTATAAATGCATAATACTAAGCAAAACAAGGGACAAATATATGTGTTCAAGAGAAGTAGATGAGTGTTAAAAAACTATAGCTAGGCAATGGTTAGTAATGGTGAACTCGTGACTTAAAGGAGATAAAATAATCACACTCCAGAAATAATATATTGAATAGACTGACTGAATGAAGAATACAGGTTATAACATAGGCAACACAGGCTCTTTTTGAGGCTTTGAGAGGCTTGGAGGCTGAATGTTCATTCCTTCTGACTGTAGTCAGTGTCACTTTTTTTCTCCGTTGAAAAGAACGATTGGTTTACCTCAAGTGTAGATTTGTGAAATGGGACACTGGGGACAGTGGATTGGGAATTTCCTCTCATAAGACCTCAGGCAGGAGCAAAGACTTGTGGGAGCCAGGCACTTCCTCAGTTTTTCAGCATCGCCAAGTAGGTATGTTCACCGAAGCACATGAAAGAAGAACAGCAACCTGCCTCCCTCCCTTGCTCATAAATAAATAAAAATAGAAGCAACAGAGTCAATAGTACCCCTTCTAAAAGAAAAATATTGGTGTGACTGCACACCATCATAGGGAGGGTTTCACTCTCCACAGCGTCCCAAAGTGCTTGCCCGGCTTTGGGAAGGAGGCGTGAGTCCTAGAGTCCTCCTTCCTCCTTCCCAAAGCTGTGCAAGAACTTACTGGGCATTGGGAAGAAGGGAGGAAGGATCTAGGACCCTGCCAAAGCCTTGCACATCATTCCCAAAGCCCAGCTTAAGCTGTAGCTGCAAGGGCTGGAGGGAGGGTATCAAACATTGGCCTCACACAGGGTGGCATATTGCCAAGGTCTGTCCCTGTTCTGGCTCCACCTCCTGTTGGCTTCTTTCCCTTCTGCACCACCAGTCCCTGTGGATACCAGTCACTGGAAACCAATGTCCCCACTGTGGAAGGACGTGTGGATCCACAATTGGCCTCCCCAGTCACTTATGGACCCATTGTTAAAACCGTGTTTATGGAAGACAATCTTACTTGGCTACGAGTGATCGCCAAGAAGAAGAAGCAAATGAAAGCCAACTTCATGGTGGATCAGGGTATCAGTGGTTCCTAGACATTATGGCTATATACTCTTTCCGTGATCCAAAGCTGAATCTCTGAATACTGGTGGTTGGGGAACAAATGGGATGAGAACAAGCCATTGCCCACATCTCTTGTTTGTGGTCTTCAAACAGGTAGCTGGTTGGCTACTTTGGGAAACAGGATGCAGAACTAGATAGGCTTTTTTTCTGATCCAGTAGGGCTCGTCTTATGTTTAGGATTATAGACAAATAGGGAATTGTGTACAACACATTCATATGGATAACTATGGTTTTGATAATAGGATTTTACTGCCTATATGGAAAACACTATGTTTATCAGTCTCTATGTACATACGATGAACAAAATGGGTCTGTGTTGAAACTGGTGGTATATTTAATTTTGATTCATGAATTCAGAGTTTTAACCTTGTAAGAACCTAAGTTATTTAAATTAGTAGACAGGTAAATCACAGCAACAAAACTGCAGGGTTTAATGTTAAGATAACTGACATGCATGAAATCATTGTATTAAAATATTATTTTCCCTATTGTTTGGCACAGATGGTGCTGGTAATTAATATTGCACTTAAAAAAAAACCAGGGAATTCCCTGATTACAATAATTCACACAGAATGCAGTAAACATTTGTATTACACTGTACGAAATAATGATTTGTAGTGTATATATTTAGGGCAGAATTCAGTGAGAATGTTTCAAATGTAAGCACCAGTGAAATAAACGGGACATGTGCTATTTGAATAGAGGGCCATAAATTTGCCTTGGTGTCTTGAAGGAAGCAAGTTTTGCAAGTCTCAGTCTTCCCATTCCATTCCTGCTTATTTTGTTCCATAGAAAGTCAATGGGAGCCACTGAAAACCCAGTCTTATTATTTATATATTTGTTGCTTAAAGTATATTGCACTGTACACAGATTAAAAACCTAAATGACCTGTCTACACAGCCTTTCAACCAAAAATATGCTGTACAAAATGAAATGAGGGTGAGGAAGGTACAGGAAAACAAGCAAACTCTGGCACAAATTCTTAAAGTTATATACAGTAGTTCTTATAATGAGCAACTTGAATGGAAACAGTTCAGGAAGGGGAGGAGCCAAATAGTTGCTGGTCTCTCAGCAAAGCCAATGGAATGAACTTTTGCTGTCCCAAGTGGCATCCAGTCTCTCAATTGAGTCTAATGCAAGCTTGCCACTGCATCTGAACAGCCTCATTTGCAGTCCCCCCTTTTTTGTTCATACAACTAGAGAACAACACTAGACTGGAAAGATGCACAACTGTGGTTCTATATGAAGTCTGCGATGCAATTCTCAGCTGGCTGTAAAATGCTATAATGATTTAAAGAGCTTCACATTTTTTAATATTTGTGGGAGAGATGTGTAGAACTTTCTGCTAAACTTCCTGGAAATAAAGCATTCACAACCACCACCAAATCCAGCTTCTATAGTCGAAAATAAACTGTGTAGGATTTAAGCTTAGAACAGAATTTCTTCTGTTTTCTTCATAAAAAAAAACACCATTTACTTTAATGAACGTGGGAGGTGATCATGTAAATATCTGCTTTTAGAACTTGTATATTAATCTTTCTTTAAGAGTCATTTTGCAAGCACTGTGTGTATTAGTAGCATAAAGAATATTAGCTCAAATCACAAAGGATTTGTTTATAAATCAAAGCACATGAATCACATGCAGCCAAGTGCTCAATCTGTTTGTGTCTTAAGCATTATTTAAATAATAATAAAAAACTAGAAGGAAAATGTTTTTATAATCTGAAAAAAACAGGCCCAACAGGAGAGTCTATTTAACCTTTGACTAATGGAGCTGAGGATTAGTTTGTTTAGGCAATATTTTATTTCTAAGTAGGAATCCTTTAACTGCACACATTATTATAACAATTCAGGTAGGGCAATGTGTAAGACCAGGGACCATGTTTGATAATAAATGCTAACAGGATGGGTGACACCTGGCTTGAGAGCAGTACATGTGAAAAGGATCTAGGTGTCTTGGTAGACCAAAAACTTGACATGAGTCAGCAGTGTGATGCAGTAGCTTAAAAAGCCAATGCAATTCTGGGCTGCATCAATAGGCGTATAGCATCTAGATCTAGGGAAGTAATAGTACCACTGTATTCTGCTCTGGTCAGACCTCACCTGGAGTACTGTGTCCAGTTCTGGGCACCACAGTTCAAGAAGGATACTGACAAGCAGGAACGTGTCCAGAAGAGGGCAACCAAAATGGTCAAAGGCCTGGAAACAATGCCTTATGAGGAACGGCTTAGGGAGCTGGGTATGTTTAGCCTGGAGAAGAGAAGGTTAAGGGGTGATATGATAGCCATGTTCAAATATATAAAAGGATGTCATAAAGAAGAGGGTGAAAGGTTGTTTTCTGCTGCTCCAGAGAAGCGGACACGGAGCAATGGATTCAAACTACAAGAAAGAAGATTCCACCTAAACATTAGGAAGAACTTCCTGACAGTAAGAGCTGTTCGGCAGTGGAATTTGCTACCAAGGAGTGTGGTGGAGTCTCCTTCTTTGGAGGTCTTTAAGCAGAGGCTTGACAGGCATATGTCAAGAATGCTTTGATGGTGTTTCCTGCTTGGCAGGGGGTTGGACTGGATGGCCCTTGTGGTCTCTTCCAACTCTATGATTCTATGATTCTATGTGTTCTCAGCTGCATCCACCTCCGGGGCTAAATGTGTGGCTCCTATCACCAGACTATGGACCACAAACTCAGTACTGATACTGCCAGCAACAGCACTTGTTATTTGTTTCTGGGTTTGAGGGACTGAATAATCCCACTCTTCCCTCATCAAAAGCATCATCCACAGTATCTTGCAGCAACTTTGAAAAATATTATTATAGTTGTACTTTTATGTTGCACATTTGTGGTTGGTAAACAAATAGGAACTAAACTAACTTAAATCAATTAGATCTAGGGAGCAATCCTATTCACAAGATGCTGGCATGAAGCAAGCCCTGAATAAGTTAAGCTGATGTAAAATAACACCAGACCCAAACTCTGTTCAGCAGTGGGGCTGCTGTTGCTGCTCTGCCTAAGCCTGGCAGAGCGAAAACAAGCCTTTAAGAAAGTGTTCTACGCCTGGCTGTCAGGTCATGATCACATCTGCATGATTAATTGCAGGTGTGAGTGGCTTGGCGGCAAGCCAGCATGGAAGGGTTCCACACATTTGGTTGAAAAAGGAATTGGGTTGAATACTTAGTTTAAGTTCTGGGGTAGGGATGGAACCCCAACCCACCCAATTGGGATAAAAATTCAGGGTACCCCAGTAAAGGGGTGCAGAGGGATGGTTTTGTCTGATGGGCCAGATTGGCGGGGGGAGGGATATCAGGCCGTAGAACACCAAAGTGGTGTCCTGATGGGATCGTCTTGTGCCTGGGCCCACAAGAAATTTTTGACAATGGAACCAAATACTCAGAGGAGGGGTGGTCTCAACCATACTGGAGGTCTTCTAACTCAGGATTTGCTGCATCAACAAGTGAGAGGGGGTGTAAGAGATGACTTACATAGCCTCTTCCAACTCTATGATTCTAGTAAGGACAGCATGCTATAAATGCACCAGCAGGAGCACTGGATTGGCTCTGCTGCAGGACTGGCTTAACCATTAAGCAAAATAAGCATGTGCTTAGGGCATCAAGGGACGGGGGCACCACAGAAATTTTCCATTTCCGGATTTACTAGGGAATCATATGGTGCAGCTGAATCAGGCTCCACAAAAAAGGCTCCCAAAATCTTTTAAGTGCTTAGGGCCTCTGAAGGTCTTAATCCAGCTCTGCTCTACTAGTGTGTTTGCATCATGCTAACCTCCTCATAACCTCACCTCTACTACTCTCCCTCATGGTAACAACTTACCTGCCAGGGAGCTTAGCACAGTGGTTCGGTGCCACCTGGTAAGCTGCTTCTGTTAATGATATAGGTGCTGAGCAAGTGAAGAGGTAGGGCTATATCACATGCGGGCAACCTTGGAGGCTTTCATTGTGTAGTGCACAGGTATGCAGTCTGCCCCACTGCTGAAATTCCCCATATTGCCAAGTTGCCTGCCTCCTTCAAATCCATGTTTCATATTCTCCATCACAATCATGCTCTCTCCAGCTGCTAAACAGTTGTGAAGGGGAAGGTTAGCCCATGCACTACCAGGTCTGTCCACTGTTGGCTTTCCAACACCCTTTAGCAGGTAGGCTCTGACCACCCACCCACCAAAGCTTGATAGTGTTCCTTCCTACAACCTAGTAGGAACTGAGTAAGAATCACATATTATAAACCATTCCATTCCAAACCATTGATCTACATTTGCCTTAGAGTTGATATAAATTGAATGTGTGTGTATATATAGTAAAAGACCCTGCACTGTAATTGCAAGACCCTCATCTTCACTATCAAAATCACTGTATCATGAGGACCATTCGGGTGTTTTATATCATAGTTAAGCTGCATCTTAAAAATCTGCAGAATGCTATTCACAATGGCTAGTGTCACGTGGCTACCAATGAGCCATCACTTAAAAGTGGTGCTTATGGGAAATTCGAATACCCTAACACAAGTGGCTGGAGTGAACCAAAATAATGTCATTGGCCAAAAAGAATAAGGAATTCTCGCAGTCAAACTGGATACTTGATTTGCTTTCTGTAACAATCTCCTCTTCAAGATAGCAATCAGGCTCTTTAATATTTCAGCATATACTCAGCTGTGAATGCAATCGTTTTGCATTCTAAATATTTCATCTAGTATTCCACTACTGGACAGGGGCTGGAGAATATCGGCTTGAAAGGGAGCTCAAATAGTATATGACCATAGAGTAGATTTATACATACAGGATTAAGCTTATTTCTGCCTATGCAGAACCCCAACACACACACCCGGAAAGGTACACATTTAAATGGGTTAAAATATCTGTCACTGGTAATGCAAATAATGATTAAATGACATTGGAAAGCAACCTGATGTTTTCTGCTACTGTACCTTTAAGCATTTTTAAAATTTAAATTTATTTTTAATTTTTAAAATGTCTATCCTGCCCTTCATCGCCAGGTGATCCCAGGGTAAGTAACACAATAAAAATACACACTTAAAAGCCCACAAACTTTAGAACAGAATAAAACTATACAATTCACTGCATCTGCTACATGGTACTGAAAAGGAAATCAATTCGGTTTTTTACATAAGTCTCTTGTGTATGAGTCCTGGGTGAAAGTGTTACAGTTCACTATTTAATATTTTTAATTCAGCTTTCCCTTTGCAATTTGTTCCTTTCTAATAAGTTCCAGAGGGGGCGGGGAGACACCAGAAATGAGTTGGTTTTCACAAAATTGGACTTGTTTTCATTCTGGCTGCAGATGGCTCCCAACACTGATGTGTGTGTGTGTTTTTTTTTTGTTTGTTTGTTTTTTACAAAACTGGCAAACTGCTCTGTCCTACAGAAATTGCCCTTCCATATGCCTGCAGGAAAGACTCCCATGTTTCAAATGGTAGAATAAAGAATATGCTCACTTCTGAGCAGGTTTTAAGGGTTGCTTTTTATTTTGAATAGTGTCAAACCACACCAAGTGTTCAGATGTGCTTTGGGGGATGTGTGTGTGTGTGTGTGTGTGTGTGTGTGTGTGTGTGAGAGAGAGAGAGAGAGAGAGAGAGAGAGAGAGAGAGAGAGAGAGTTATTATTTTGGATCGGATTGTCATTTGTCACATTTTGGCAGCCTAAATAATTTTGGTGAATGTTTTGTCTCCTTGTCATTGTACTTCTGGGGCCGGGGTGGGGTGGGACCTACAGTTTAAGTTGTGCTGAAAAGCGGGGAATCGCCCAAAGTCACTATCTCAGCATTTTAATTAATTACGGTAATTATATTTAAATATATGTAATTCACATTTTCTTAACGTATTATCAAGGCAGCTAGCATACAAAATTTACTAACTCCAATCCACAAATACCCATAAAACGTAACTAAAAATATCAATGAATTAGCGTTAGGTATTGTTGGCATCTGTCAGTCTTGAGAGACAATGGACTGCACTTCCAGGGGTGAAGTCAAACTGCTGGAGAATCACAGCGCCTGCTGTGGCAGCAGAGACTGGTAACTCATAATTGCTCCCTCCTGTGTTGTTTCTGCTGTCTTTGCATGCAGGGGAAGTCCCTAACTCACCAAGGATTTGAGATCTATCGTCTACCCTCACCTGGTTTAGCTGGCCACTCGAAGCCGTTTCCAAGGTGTGGCCTCTGTCACATGACAGCTTCTAGGAGCCACAAGTGAGAGCTGAGTGCAGGGTGGTAGATACCGATTGGTTAAAAAGAGAAATTCACATTGTGTAGCCCTGCCTAAACAGTACACTCTTCTGAAGATGTCTGAGAGAGGACAGGGATGGTTTCTGCCAAACCCCCAGTAGTGCAGAGTTCCACAGGGCAGGGCCTGCCACACTAAAGTCTCGGGTCCTAGTGAAGGTCAACTAAACCTCAGGGGCTTGGGGAGCCACCATAAGTCCCCACCAGAGGATCTCAGTGACTGAGTATAACTGATAGGACAGTCTTTAAGGTACTTTGGGTCCAGGTTGTGCAGGGTTTTGTGAATTAGCACAAGAACCTTGAAGCTGAAGTATAGAATCATAGAATGGTAGAGTTGGGAGGGACTGTGAGGATCAGGAATACGCAGCTACCCCATACAGGGATCGAACTTGCAAGCTTGGCATTATCAGCACCATGCTCTACAACTGAGCTAAGATAGATCTCTACCTGCCACCGCTTCCCTCCAACTGGATGAAGCGATCACTCATTCTGTTACAAGTCCTCTTCATCCACAAGATAGATGGTAAGCCCCTTGCTTTGATGTGTGGGGTGATGGATGTATAGGAAAGTTTGCAATATTTGGGACTATTTAACTTAGAAAAATGGCTAGGGAGGGACATGACAGAGGTGTATAAAATTATGCAAGGTGTATAGAAAGTGGATGGGCCTCTCTCATAATAATACTAGAACCCAGGGCCATTCAATGAAGCAGAATGGTGAGAGAGTAGGAATGACGAAAGGAAGTACTTTTTTACATAGCACATAGATACACTGCACTGTCCAGTTTGCCAAAACTATCTTGTGTTCAGTGCCAGCTATGTCTTGCCTTCTACTGTGTGCACTGGATGGTTACCTCCCCCTACCTGGCCAATCCCCCCTGGCAACACCTCCCCCAGCTGGATTGGATGGATGGCTGTGTGGGTGGAGACCACAGGTATCCAGTCCGGGAAGGTGGTGCCAGCCTTCAAACTGCTGAGGGCTGGCCCGGGGCTCCCAGGGGCTGCGCGCAACCGCGCAAAATGCGCACACCCTTTTTATATGGGGAGCAGTCATTGTTCCAGCTTTTCGTACAGAGTGAGGCTGATGACGTAAGGCCAGTTGTAACTGTATGGAGTGATGGCAGGATCAGTAATAGTTTAATATGAATTAATATGAATAACGCATGTTGTGATGGTATGCTAATGGATTTTAATGTTTGCCCTATTGCATAGGTGTGTGTTGTCTATGTAATACGCCCTGGGACCATAGACTAATGAAGGACAGGATAGAAATGGAATAAATTAAATTAAATTAAAGTGATGCAATTTGCTACAACAGGATGTAGTGATGGCTATCCACTTGAATAGTGTGAAAAGGGAATCTGAGAGATTCATGGAGAAGGAATAGCTGCTAGTCTTGGCTAATTCATACCTCTAGTATCAGAGGCATCTCTGATTGCCAATTGTTGAGGGTCATAAATGGGAGAGTGCTATTGCACTCATGTCCTGCTTGTCGGCTTCCCATAGGCATCTAGTTGGCGCACTGCGGGAACATAATGCTGGACTGGATTGGCCTTTGTCTAATCCAGCAACACTTTCTTTATGCTATCATTATCCTGCAGTAATTGTGGATCATGGGCTTTTAGAAAACTACATAATGGACAGATCTGAATAAAGATGGCAATTGGGCAACTGATAAGGGGGAAGCAACAAGGGGATAAAATATTTTGGACGTGGCCCTCACTAACAAAAAGGAACTGATCAATGAATTAGAAGTATTGGGAACCTTGGGAGGAAGTGATCTTGTACTCTTTGGTTTCATGATACAGAGGCAAAAGAAGGCTGAGCATAGTTGGACACGTACTCTGGACTTTAAGAAGGCTAATTTCAAAAAGTTTAAGGAACTACTGGTCCCATCACCTCCTGGCAAATAGAAGGGGAAGAAATGGAGGCAGTGAGAGATTTTACTTTCTTGGGCTCCTTGATCACTGCAGATGGTGACAGCAGTCACGAAATTAAAAGACGCCTGCTTCTTGGGAGAAAAGCAATGACAAACCTAGACAGCATCTTAAAAAGCAGAGACATCACCTTGCCGACAAAGGTCCGTATAGTTAAAGCTATGGTTTTCCCAGTAGTGATGTATGGAAGTGAGAGCTGGACCATAAAGAAGGCTGATCGCCGAAGAATTGATGCTTTTGAATTATGGTGCTGGAGGAGACTCTTGAGAGTCCCATGGACTGCTAGAAGATCAAACCTATCCATTCTTAAGGAAATCAGCCCTGAGTGCTTCCTGGAAGGACAGATCGTGAAGCTGAGGCTCCAATACTTTGGCCACCTCATGAGAAGAGAAGAATCCTTGGAAAAGACCCTGATGTTGGGAAAGATTGAGGGCACTAGGAGAAGGGGACGACAGAGGACAAGATGGTTGGACAGTGTTCTCGAAGCTACCAACATGAGTTTGACCAAACTGCGGGAGGCAGTGGAAGACAGGAGTGCCTGGCGTGCTATGGTCCATGGGGTCACGAAGAGTCGGACACGACTAAACGACTAAACAACAACAAGGAACTACTGGGTGAGATCCCATGGTTAGAAATACTCAAGAGAGATGGGTGGGTGGGAGTTTCTTAAAGGTGAAATAGTGAAGGCACAAATGCAGACAATTCCTACTAGAAAGAAAAGTGTGAGGCATCTAACGAAACCAGTGTTGAGGACACTAAGGTTTGGTTTGATATGGGACACAGCTGATGTGGTGTAATAGCTAAGAGACTGAACAGAAGTACCTGGTTCAAATCTCACCTCTGCCAGGAGCTTTAGGAAAACTACTATCTCTTATCTCAGCTCCCATCTGCAATACTTGGGATAATAACCTGCCTTGCAGAGTTGGTTTAGGGATTATAATAAGATAATATATGTGAATTGTTTTGAATACAGGCAACTGCTATATAAATGCTAAGTGTTTACACCTTTAAACCTCCCCCCTTAAATAAATTCAGACAAGACTCAAATTTTGGTTTGGTTTTTGGCAGAATTTAGGCCACACCTTTATTGATTACATCAGGTGAGTGGTTGCATAGGCTCTGGTTCGACTAGCTCCCTGCACCGTTGCAGGTAGTGCTGACCCAGGGCACTACCATAGGTCAACCTAGGGTGAACACCCGGAATGGCGGAAAGCCGGGGACATGCTATGTCCACCACCCAGATGTCCCCTTGGACTCAGGCACGGTCACAACCTCTCGCAGGGTTGACCAAACCATTGAGTCCCTGGATTCCTTTAACAGAATACCCTTCACACGAGAGCGTTCGCCCATCCCTATCACCTGAACCAGAGACTATATGCAACCTTACAAGTTGCAACAATTTGCTACATGGCAGGTGAAACCCAAGTGGCACCAGCCAATCAGCCAAGTGGGGGAAATTCCTGCCATGCCCCTGTCCCAACGACAGACGACACACAACGGCATAGCAAGGTCAAGTGTGCAAGCCCTAAAAGTAGGGAGAGGTGGGCGGGTGTTCCAATGCACTGACCAAAAGAGGAAGCTCTGAGTCACATGCATGGGCATATATAGGTCCCTTGATCAGTTTGGCTAGCGTCCCATTGGCCTGATTCAAACCAGCATTGAGGGACCTACCAATAGGGTGTTGTGGCTATCCAATTGTACCCACCCACAACACAGGGTTCGGTTGCCAGGTTCGCACCGCAACACCCTCCCTCTATGAGGGAGGTCACAATTTGTTGTTGTTGTTTTCCTCCTTTAAACATACCTGAATAATTCAGTAGATGACACATTAGATCAATATTTCTGTGTGCATATTTGTGCACATAGGGGCAAACAGCAAAAATAAAAAGCGCACAGTCACTTCTCTGTTACAAGGTTGGTGCAGATTTATTTATTTATTTGTCATGAGTGGATTAAGGAAATATATGTTGCTAATTCTTGAATTGTGGAATATGCATAATGGTGTGTAGCTGCATTCGAAATCTCAATTTTCATAAAGAAGAATCATCTTCTCAGTGAAACTAACAGAAGTTCAACCACTGTCCTTAATGCAAGATGGAGGGATTGGTATTCCTACCTATCCATTTTACCTATATATTTAGAATGCAGTTGTGCAGTCAGCTGTGATTAGCCTACTTGTTTCAACGGGACAAAGTGCCTTTAGGAGGGCAGAACTGCAACTTAAATGAACACATTCTATAATACAAACAAAAACACAGAGAGTTATTGATATTCAGTTGCAAAATGTGTAAGTTTAGTACAAAATCCAACTAAATGCTACATTATAGCATTTGACAATTCAAATCCCAGTTTATTTCTTTTTTAAAAAATGGCTTTTAATTTAATATTTATGTGCCAAGTATAGATGTGTCTTTGAATGTTGCTTACATGCTCTAAAAACATTTCCTAAAGCTTTTTTTTTAGTGATGATTGTTATAATTCATTTTTAAAACTGCTTTCATTACATTCCTGTATGCCTTTAGGTATATAAGTACATTCCCTTCAGAACAAAATAAATTTGTGGATGCTATTGTGGTGCAATTGCAGTTCAACACACATAAATTCAGAAATACTATAATTGATCTCTACACATTTGACACTTTAAAATTTGAGCAACTGTATATTATTGGGTTTTTTGTGTTTTTGTGTTTTGTTTTGCATTTTGCTGTTGCACTTAATTTTTTATTTGGGTAGAGAGATTATTTCATGACTCAAATCTATTGCCTGCAACGACAGACCAGAAAACACATTATTTTAGTCGCCTTTATTTAGCCTCACCGATTTACCCCTTCAATAAGATGCTAAGATGCCCCTTGGTTTAATTAAAATTATTGTGGTACACTGACAGCAAAAATCTCTCCCCCCTCAATGGTTTGGAAAGAGAGGGAACTCCCTCGTATTTGTTTTGTATCCGTCAGTGGGTTTTCACGGTTTCAAAGAATATTTCAAATGGAGCAAGCCAGTTTAATAATGACAATTTAAAACAGCTAAGTTCCCATCTGCAGTCTGTCAAATATAGCAACTTTACCACTGCCCTCTTAACTGTGAATGTCAAAATTACCTTCTATAGCTGTGTATATATTACTGATGGAAACATGGAATGCTAGATATAGTGAAGCTTCTTAGCTGAAGCTTAAACCGCTGCCCCCCCCCTCCGCAACCCTCTCAGTCTTACTGAAGCCAGCTGCTGCTGCTGCTGCTGCTGCTGCTCCTACTACTACTTTCTGGGATCAAGAAAATGACTGCAGTACTTGTATTAAAGCAATATGAAACTGGCAATATGAAACTGGCAGGCTCTTTGGGTAATATTTTGAATGTGGGATGTCATGTGCTTCCTTATTAGCCCTGATGTGCAACCATGGCATCATGTGAAACACAGGTGAAATATTTCATGATGTAAGTAGCTTCCTTTAAAGCACAAGGTTTTCTTTGGGGGTTTTCTTTTGGGGTTTTTTTTTTTTTGGATAGCCCAATAATTCCTTTACAATAATGGCAAACTCTGAAAAAGCATGATTACAACGGTGCACTTTTCCGTTTCTCTAAGCAGGTTACAACCCACTCCATAAAATAACAATATACAGTATATATTTTTAAAGAGACTTCACCAAAGTCTTAATATACCCAAGTAACTTTGACACATATGAATCTACTAAGCAGGAGTCCATGACACTGATTACATTGTTTAATGCCTACTTCAGGATGTTTAAGAAGAGGATGATATCATCTAAATATGTGATAAAAAGAGATTACTGGTACATATAATATTCCTCACTGGCAGGCATTCCTATCGTGTCATATCAAAGTCTAGCAAAATGTTGAAAGTTAGAAATGTTATCAAGCATTAGCAGGCATTTAAAGAACGTCTCTTGAATATTTCTAGCATAAAAAGTATTTCATGTGATGTAAATTAATGGTAATTTTTCTGACTTTAAAAGAGAGCTCTGCCAGTACGTTTCAGTGTTCTGGACCCAATTCTGCTAACATGGAGACGCTTTCAATTTGCTCTGCCTGCCTTCCCGCCTTAGATGGCTGCGATTGCAACAAAATTAATCCATTTAAAAATCTGCGGCTTAAACTTAAGGATTTTCAGTTCCCCCCTCCCTCTTTTTTTCTTAGAATATCAATAAGTTCCAATTGAAGAGCGGATTCTTTTGCAATTCAGGCATGTGCCGGCGATAACGGGCGAGTTGGCATGAAGAGAGGCAGAGATGGATTAATTATGCAGAGAACATGGAAATTCTGCTTATCATCGGCTAGCAAAGGAGCCCAGCTCACATAATCAGCAAACGAAGGGAGAGAAAAAAATAACAATGCAATGGCACCTTCCAGCCCATCATCAGGATTTTTCTACCCCCTTGTAATTAAAAAATAACATACACTTATAGCCCTATCTCCTGTGCAGGCAAGGAGTGGATGTCCACAAAATAATTGCACTGGGATATTAGAGCTGGAAACAAGGGCTGCCCATTCCTGCTATCCCTTCTTCCCTCCCCTACCATTCTTTCCTCTGGCCTGTACAAGGCACTTCCTTTCTGCCTGGAATCCGAATCAGATGGGTGTCTCAGGTGACATCCTATCTTAGTGTCCATGACTCCCAAACCTCATCCTTATCATGATTCAAGCAAACATGTATATGATAAATACTTGAAATCCTGAAGCGGTGGGGCTTTTATCCTGATCACCGGCAAGCTATCAGAAAATCACTTTGACGAACCCTTTCCAACTAGTTTTTACTGAGTTGCGGAGCAGAATGATTATCACAGGGTATTCTGATATTGTTGTTGTTGTTTTCCACTGTGGCCTGCAAAGAATGTGGCTCCTAGGACTTACGTTTGCTATTGTATATCTTTTTCAGCGAAAGGTAAAACAACAAGAGATTCTGCTGAGGATCTGCCAGAAGGTGCGTGCATATGCAGCTTATAAAGATTATTCAAAAATAAAATAAAAATAAATTAAAAGCCAACATTTTATTTATGCCAAACGGAGATTGATTTGACATTTGTGCCCTCTGCTTCCTTGATGGCATAATCCATTTGTGCAAATCAGACTACAAATAACTCTTATATGATGATGCTTGATGATCAGAATGCATTTTGCTGTTTTTAATTTCTCCTTCCACACCATTTTATCTTAGAGCTGCCCCCTAAGAACGTACTGTGGCTTTCTGAAATCTTGGGTCATGCCTCGCTGCTTTCACTGGGGAGCAAAAGAAACACAAGGGAGAGAATGAATCTGGAAGCAACACAGGCTATGCAATCAGAGGGGTAGGCAGTCAGTCTGTGCAGATTCTTCCATATACAAGAACCACTGTGGGGTGCTATTCGCACACTAGGAATATATATATATACCTAGTATACACACACACACACACACACACACACACACACTCACACACACACAAACAAACACACACACATTCTGCAGGCATTGATATTAATAGCAGTCAAAGCATGGGGAGGGCAGCCCCAGATGCCAACAAACGTTGTTCAAATTCCAAAACCTTCCCATCCTAAGAACAAATGTTTTGTAGATTGGACCATCCAGGGTGGGAGGTGGAGCCCAGGAAGGAAAGAATAAGGGTTAGGAATATCTGGCGGATCGGCACAGCTGTACACAGCTAAGATTGCTAAAGAAACTACAGTGGAAGCTTTGAAAGTGGTTTGCAGCATAAAATCATTTGGAAGCGCAATGTTCCTGTTAAGTAAACAAAGCTAAACTATCCTGCTGTGTATACGAAGTCTTGCAGGGGGTGGGGGTGGGAGGAGCCACTGTGGGGACAGCTTCGCTCTGAAAGGCTGCATCTAAGTACAGTACTTTAATAAAATAAAATAAACCCAAAACCCCACCATGTTCTCTGCAAATTCTAACCATGTATCCAATATTGAAAAGACTCGTGAGATTTCACCTTCCCACATATACCCACAACAACCTACTTCTTCAAGATGAATGACTTGCTGTAGTCCTCTTTAGGTAAATCACAAGATAACTTATTATCCCATAATTAGATATTCATCTTGCCCCACTGACAGGTTTGGTCGGGCAGGGCAGCTGGGCAATCTTCGAGAACCAACTTGGACAACTATGTGCATGATCCTGATAAGCAATTCATGGTCCTGGAGAGATCCAGAGCGATATCAAGAGGAGCATCCTGGGGCTTTACTGGACCCTGGTTGTTTTAGAACTCCCAGAGGTAAAAATCGAGACACTCTAATACACAATGGCCCTTCATCAGGACAGCGTCAGCTCAGCCAATGCCTAGGGGAATAATTAAACAAGGCTTAAAAGCAGAGGGCATCAAAAATGACAGTGGGAAGTATATGAGGTCCTCTTATTCTGGGCTTCATGAAAACTCATAACTAACCTAGAAATCTCAGCGGAGCCTAGAGTTGCAACATGCAGCACTTTTTTCTTTTGCCACATTAATTCATCTGGACTTACCCCTCTCACTGTCCAGTTCTGTACACACCATCATTAATGTTGTTTGGAATCAGTGTCATGTGTATGTAAACAGGCACTGAAAGAGTAGGATAAAAAGTATCCAACCTTTGAACAACTTTAAGTCTGTATGGACAGTAGCTTTTTAGCCACTTGGAGGTGGTGCTTTATAGCTATTGTCTATTACAGACAAGTTCCCCCTCCCCCTTTCCCCCTCTCCCTGTGTGTGTGTTCTGCCTTCTGCCACACCTTGTAGTGTCCAAAATTTGAAACAAGCTACCATAACATGGCCACCGGTGCAGCAGTGGAACTACATATTGATTGATTTGCCTGTTGAGCAGCACACTCCTCTCCCATCATCCTGGAAATGTTTCAAAATGTGTATTTTAGTACAATAAAGAATGGGTGCATATCTCTATGTGCAACATTGTAGCCCTTTAAAATGAATAACCCAGAAGGTCTTGTTTGATTTTGATCAGAACTGCAGAAATGAGGGAGGGTTTTTCGAAAATCATTCTTCCGAAGTTGTTTTTCATATCTTTTTCCTCCCTGAAACTGCTATTTCTATGCAATGGGGGGGGGGCGAGGACTAGAATCTCTGTGTTTCCCCAATGTAAATAGAAACATGTGTGTGTGTGTGTGTCTGTGTCTGTGTCTGTGTGTCTGTGTGTATCTGGAAAATTGTACAGTGAAAGATAGTTCATTAGGGTGAATGAGGCACTGCCCAGCCCCTCAGTCTGCCTTCAGCTAGTCTCTCTCCCCGCCTCTTACTTACAACCGATGCCTCTCTCAGCATCCTCCTCCTTAGTCTCAATGTTGCCCTTGTAAAACCTGGCAGGGAGGAAAACTAGAATTAGTTCTGTCCTTCTGTCCTTGGTTCTGGCTCCACTTTCTTTTTCATCTCTCTGCCTTCTGCCCTCCCAGTCCCAACAGGCACCAGCTACTACTGCTGAAAGGGTTAAACTGTCAACATCAGAGCTACTTGTGTGCTCTTAAAACCCAAACAGAAATGCTGGGAGAGCAAACCATCATGCATCACAACTTGTGTCATTTGGCCCTTAGCCACCCTAATGATAACACTTCTGTGATAAGCAATCTTGTGCCTTCTACGCTCAGTGAAATTCCTGGGAAATTAAAAGCCAAGGGTCTAAAATTCAGGTAATTATCAGTATTAATTATCCTGTGAAGTCGTTGTGTTTCCCTCTTCGCACTTAAGTCATACTCCCATTTATCCAAAGCATTTGGTTCTTGCATGTCTTAGATGATTCCCATACAATAGCAAACAACAAAATAATATTCTGTATATCAACTGGAATAAATGCCTTCTCATTCAAGCCAGTTATTGTAAATGTGTGCAACAGAGGTGCTGTGCTTTGTGCTTATGAAAAGTTGAAGTTAGTTTGAAATAAAAATAAAAAGGCTTGACTGACACCTAAAAAATGAAAAACCCTTTTTACTTAATGGGTGTAGCAGAGTGCTTAACCGATGCCTCAATTTCCCCCCCAAAGGACTTGATATCGGTAATGAAATCCATGGTCTTCCATGCTCAAAATCAACCACTGATCAGCTGAGCCACTGTTAAAAGAGTATTGCCATTTATTAAGGTTATTTAAACCCAGTGCAGATACTGATCCTCAATAATTTAACTGCTCACATTTGTTGCCCTCCAGATATTGTTGAACTACAGCTCCCATTAGCCCAAGATGATGGGAGCTGCAGTCCAACATCTGGAGAACACCATGTTGGCTATCCCTGTTTTAGTGAGTCTAAATATGAATAGATAGATCACTACAGAGACTATAGACAATCTAGTAAAAGGTAAAGGTAAAGGACCCCGACAGTTAAGTCCAGTCGCGAACGGCTCTGTCAATGTGTTTGATTACCAATCTATATTTATTGGTGTTAAAATGATAGAGCCATCTTAGAGACCCAACCAAGATTGAAATCTTAAATATTATCCAACTCAATGAAATAATCAAGCATGTTAAAGCTATTACTCTTCATCAGAGATATCAGCATATACATAGAACAGATCTGATTAACAGTGACAGTTCGCTTAAGGCGTTTCCTCTAGATTCAGAGTGCTCAATTTAAACATAAAAAACTAGGACATTTGTGAGACTGCTGCCTCTTTTCTGGTTTTTAGGACCACCTTTTGTTTTTTAACAGAAGGAGTTTTGTAAATTTTGTAAATTTTAAAAAGGGACATATTGTAAACATAATGTTTGGCAAACCCAGAAGTAAAGGCTAATTCTGCTAAATGCCACCTTAGCAGTAGTATCCTAATCACTAAATTCTATCTATATTCCATGTGGGTTTGATCATTTGATTTGATTTAAAACACACACACAACAAATCAGTATGTACTGACTAAAGTAAAAAAAGTTATTAAAAGTAAAGGAAGAGAATACAGAGGATAGAAAGAGAAACAAAAGCCCTCACACACAACATTTACAAAAATATAAGTGGTTTTTCCTATTACTGTTTGTGTTTCAGTCCCAAACAAAACAACCCCATTCCTTTTCAGAGACAGTTTTATCACACATCTCCTGTTTCGCCCAGAAATCCCAGGTTAACTTACTTTTGACTTGATCATG